>NW_027611648.1:6690404-6707904 GCF_964261635.1 Lissotriton helveticus | reverse complement strand
GAGTGCGATAGATAGATAGAGTGAGGGCGATAGATAGATAGAGTGAGGGCGATAGATAGATAGAGTGAGGGCGAACGATAGAGTGAGGGAGATAGATAGATAGATAGATAGAGTGAGGGCGATAGATAGATAGAGTGAGGGCGATGGATAGAGTGAGGGCGATAGATAGATAGAGTGAGGGAGATAGATAGATAGAGTGAGGGAGATAGATAGATAGAGTGAGGGCGATAGATAGAGTGAGTGCGATAGATAGATAGAGTGAGGGGGATAGATAGAGTGAGTGCGATAGATAGATAGAGTGAGGGAGATAGATAGATAGATAGATAGATAGATAGATAGATAGATAGATAGATAGATAGATAGATAGATAGATAGATAGATTGATAGATAGAGTGAGGGCGATAGATAGATAGAGTGAGGGGGATAGATAGAGTGAGTGCGATAGATAGATAGAGTGAGGGAGATAGATAGATAGAGTGAGGGCGATAGATAGAGTGAGTGCGATAGATAGATAGAGTGAGTGCGATAGATAGAGTGAGGGCGATAGATAGATAGAGTGAGGGCGATAGATAGATAGAGTGAGGGCGAACGATAGAGTGAGGGAGATAGATAGATAGATAGATAGAGTGAGGGCGATAGATAGATAGAGTGAGGGCGATAGATAGAGTGAGGGCGATAGATAGATAGAGTGAGGGAGATAGATAGATAGAGTGAGGGAGATAGATAGATAGAGTGAGGGCGATAGATAGAGTGAGTGCGATAGATAGATAGAGTGAGGGGGATAGATAGAGTGAGTGCGATAGATAGATAGAGTGAGGGAGATAGATAGATAGATAGATAGATAGATAGATAGATAGATAGATAGATAGATAGATAGATAGATAGATAGATAGATAGATAGATAGATAGATAGATAGATAGATAGATAGAGTGAGGGCGATAGATAGATAGAGTGAGGGAGATAGATAGATAGAGTGAGGGCGATAGATAGAGTGAGTGCGATAGATAGATAGAGTGAGGGAGATAGATAGATAGAGTGAGGGCGATAGATAGAGTGAGTGCGATAGATAGATAGAGTGAGGGCGATAGATAGATAGAGTGAGGGGGATAGATAGAGTGAGTGCAATAGATAGATAGAGTGAGGGAGATAGATAGATAGATAGATAGATAGATAGATAGATAGATAGATAGATAGATAGATAGATAGATAGATAGATAGATAGATAGATAGATAGATAGAGTGAGGGCGATAGATAGAGTGAGGGCGATAGATAGAGTGGGGGCGATAGATAGAGTGAGGGCGATAGATAGAGTGAGGGCGATAGATAGAGTGAGGGCGATAGATAGATAGAGTGAGGGAGATAGATAGATAGATAGATAGATAGATAGATAGATAGATAGATAGATAGATAGATAGATAGATAGATAGATAGATAGATAGATAGATAGATAGATAGATAGATAGATAGATAGATAGATAGATAGATAGATAGATAGATAGATAGATAGATAGATAGAGGGAGGGCGATAGATAGATAGAGGGAGGGCGATAGATAGAAAGAGTGAGGGCGATAGATAGATAGAGTGAGGGCGATAGATAGATAGAGGGAGGGCGATAGATAGATAGATAGAGTGAGGGCGATAGATAGATAGAGGGAGGGCGATAGATAGAAAGAGTGAGGGCAATAGATAGATAGAGTGAGGGCGATAGATAGATAGAGTGAGGGCGATAGATAGATAGAGGGAGGGCGATAGATAGATAGAGGGAGGGCGATAGATAGATAGATAGAGTGAGGGCGATAGATAGATAGAGGGAGGGCGATAGATAGAAAGAGTGAGGGCGATAGATAGATAGAGTGAGGGCGATAGATAGATAGAGTGAGGGCGATAGATAGATAGAGTGAGGGCGATAGATAGAGGGAGGGCGATAGATAGAAAGAGTGAGGGCGATAGATAGATAGAGTGAGGGCGATAGATAGATAGAGTGAGGGCGATAGATAGATAGAGTGAGGGCGATAGATAGATAGAGTGAGGGCGATAGATAGATAGAGTGAGGGCGATAGATAGAGTGAGGGCGATAGATAGATAGAGGGAGGGCGATAGATAGATAGAGTGAGGGCGATAGATAGATAGAGTGAGGGCGATAGATAGATAGAGTGAGGGCGATAGATAGATAGAGTGAGGGCGATAGATAGATAGAGTGAGGGAGATAGAAAGAGTGAGGGCGATAGATAGATAGAGTGAGGGCGATAGATAGATAGAGGGAGGGCGATAGATAGATAGATAGAGTGAGGGCGATAGATAGATAGAGGGAGGGCGATAGATAGAAAGAGTGAGGGCGATAGATAGATAGAGTGAGGGCGATAGATAGATAGAGTGAGGGCGATAGATAGATAGAGTGAGGGCGATAGATAGAGTGAGGGCGATAGATAGATAGAGTGAGGGCAATAGATAGATAGAGTGAGGGCAATAGATAGATAGAGTGAGGGCGATAGTTAGATAGACAGTGGCGGTGCGTCCATTTGGGCGCTGGGGCGTTGCCCCATTAATGCCACTAATGCCACATGCCCATAAATTATAACTCGTGGCTCACCACTTGCGGCGGCTGAGCCTCACACAGTCACTGACGCATGCTAATTCCGGCACCGGGCCATGTCCACTCTGGTGAGTTACAGACAGACTACTGTGTGTTGTTGTGAGCCCAGCAGCAATCGTGCGCATGTTTGTTTTTGGGCTGGTCATTTTTATGACCAGCCCAAACATGTGCACTACTAGCCACTGCCTTCCCCTTAGGAGAGCGAGGGTTGCTTCATGCAGCAGCCCCCGGTCTCCTAATGGGCAGGGGGCATCCCTGCTCGAGCCAATCCTGGCGCTGCGAATGCAGCGCCTGGATTGTCTGAGAGTGAAACACCTCGCAGTCAGGCTAGTCTAAGGCTGGAAGACGTTGAAGGCGGGAGGCGCCAATGCGGGACCCCAGCCCAGAGCAGAGACGGCGCAGACCTGGGGGTAAGTTTTCACTTTTACTTCATTTTTAGCCCCCCTCCCCACTGCATCACTGCCACTGCTGTAGCCCCCAGACTGCCAGGATTGTGAGATTTCCTTCACGGTCGGACTCAGCTCGTGACTGTTTTCGGGTCCTGTGCACCTTAGTTGGCTGTCTGTTTAGCTTTACATGCGTGATTTGGTGTCGTAGGCAGTATGGTGGAGGGGGTTGGCGTGTGAGCATTACTTGCTGTCTTGAAACTTATTGTGCATGGGTGCGGCATGTTCTGTGTGGACTGGTTGGTTGTGTGTGCTGAAAAACGTTACCCGATGGGCTGTGATGTGGCCTTTGCTGAGTTAGAGAGATGATCATATGGCCAGCTGTTAATGTTTCAGTTCTCTTCCTCCCCTGAACCAGAAAAGTCTTCGGAGCCCGGGCTAGTTGGGGACGTCATCCAAACCCCTGTGGCTGATTCGAGCTGGCGCGTGCATGGAGAGGGGGTGTGGGGCTGAAAAGTAAGAGTTGAAGGAGCTGTGAATGAGACGTGAGAATGAAGATGGGAGGGAGAGGGAGAAAGAATGAGGGGACGCAAACCGGGAGGGGAGGAGGATGTAGTGGCGAGTGGAAGAGAGATTGGAGGAGGGGGAAAGGTGAAGAGATAAGAAGGGGAGAAAAGGGTGAGATGTGAAGGAGCTTGAAAGGGGGAGGTTGTAAAGAAATGGAAGGCGTGAGTTTGAGAGGGTGGGAAGGAAGATGAAAGAGAGATGGGATAGAAGAATTAGGTGTGCGAAAAGAGGCCAAGGCTAAAGAGGTGAGGGAAGGGAGAGGCCTTGAGGGGGGCAGAACAAGGTTGAGATGGGGGAAAAGAGGAGCAGAAGAGATAGGAGAAGAAGGGAGAAAGAGTACAAGATGTAGAGAGCGGTGGGACAGGAGAATAGAGATGCGAGGAGAATGAGTAAAAGGTTCCCCGGGCGGAAATAGAGAGGGGGGAGGAAGAGCTTGAGAGGAGAGAAGGGCAAATAGGAGGAATAGGAGGGAAGAGAAGAGGGTTAGAGGTGGGGAGATGGAATATAAATGAGAGACAAAGATAGAAGAGATGGGAAGACAAAGGAGAAGTGCGGGAAGTGAATGCGCGAGAGAGGCGGGAAGGAATAAGTGAAAGATAGGGAGGGAGGGAGCGAAAGATGCAGAGGGAATGTGAGCCAGAAGGTAAAGAGGAGGAGAAGAGGACTAAGAGGACTTGAGAAAGAGTGAACGGCGTATAGAAGGATGAAAGCGAGAGGAAGAGGAGGGACGCCTGGGAGGAGGAATAAAACGGGTAGAGGGAAAGCTAGACGGCGAGATGTGGGGAGAAGAAAATCAGTAACCCAAGGTTCAATGCTATTATTCATGAGAAACGCAGACTCTGTCAGACTGTTTTTTGAATAGTTTCAAACTTAGAATAAAATGGCTTTAAGAGGCCTGACAGGCTGGCTGAGTCTTTATTTCAGTTATTTATCTACTTGATACTTGTTGGCAATTCTGATTTTGTGGGTCAATAACATGGTAATTGTATTCCTTTATGCACCAAAATGTGCCTGTCCTATACATACCATGCCTTTTCCTCTGGCTAAATTCCCGCAGGGTTGCTTTGCTGAAATCGAACAAAAAGGGTAATTACCGAGTGTGATAGGCATCACAACACTTACAATCTCGGTCTCTGGGCAAACAGGGGGATCGAAATGTAATGGGCGTGTTATAATCAGGCCGTGTACTTTTATGTATTCCCTATCCAAGATACATAGAGAAACTTATGTCTGCAAGCAATGTTACTTAAGTGTAAATACTAAGCAATAGACTCTGCAGCCACATTAAAGAGTTCGTTTTCATTGCTTGATTTCGTTGCTTGATTTTGCAACTAAGAAAGTGTCACTCGTATTCATTGAAATGCCACTCATAATTTCACTGAAATTATGAAAATGTCACACATTGCAGTCTTAAACCTTGGCAGCTATGTTTTCTACAACAGAAGTCAATGGGGATTTTCATTCTCCCGGTTTTCTATTTTAAATCTCCTCCTCCCTGTCCTGAAATGTTGCCTGTGTGATTATTACTGGATTTTGAGACTCTTCTCAGCCTGGATCCAGAGCACAAGTCCCCATGTGGCTGCTGCAGGAGCCTTGCCGTCACTGGAGGGGGCGTGGCCAGCCACAGATATTTGCATACCCAGAGGCCCCTGCGGCAAACACCGGATTCATTACTACAGGCGACACAGGCGTTTGTGTAATAGGAGAAGGAGCTCCTGTAGCTCTGCACTCTCAAGAATTCATGAGAGTGACCGGCACGTCACTGGTGTAAAGTCACTCTAACAGTAGTAAGTTATCTTGTTTTTGTCATTGGCGGACGGTGAAAAGTTGTATCTAATGGTGATTTTCCAATTGTCCGCGCGTCACGCGCACCTCGAGTGGCCGTGAGAAGCGGAAGTTGTTGTAATTTTTGTAGGGTTTCTCCTCAAGAAGCTCCGTGATTGGTTGAAACAGTGAATATCCGGGGGCGGTTGGGGGGAGGCGCCGTTAAGAAGGGAGCGAGGCGAGAGGAGATGCTCGGGCGGCTGATGGACCGGGGTATTGAGGACATGCAGGGAGGGGCGACGCGGGCACACGATGGGACAGTCCTCGGCTCTTGTAGTGACGGGTGCTGGGGTCGTAACTCGCGCGAGAGGACGGAGGCGCCGGTGCCCCTGGTGCGGCGCCGCGAGGCCCTCTCTTCATTCCCTCAGAGCGCGAGTCCGCGGCTCGAGCCCGCGCACAGGGAGAGGAGGTCGCATGGGGCTCGGTTGGCCGACAGAGGGGGGGAGGGGCGGGCACGTGTTAACGAAGAGTGCAGCGATAGCGGAGGAGTCGGGGGCCCAAGGGATAAGGAGGAAGGGGTCTAATTACATACTTGGGGGGGTGATCCACATCCTGTGATCCTGGGCAGATTTATGAATGTCCTGGAAGCACCAGGAGCTGGGTCTGGTCCTGGGGCGCGCTCTGGGTGCCCCGTTAGGAGCATCAATGCTGGAGTCGGGTTAGGGGCCCGAGGTTGAGGGGCCCTGGGTTCGGCAGCCGCAGAAGAGGCCGCAGGGAGTCTAATTACAAAGGAAGGGGGCGGGAGGGGGGGTGTCTCAGCCGGACGGCCCGCTGCCAGCTCTGGGGGCTTTCAACCGTAGGGAAGGCTGGACTCGGGCTCAGTGGGGGCAGTGAGTGCCCCCTGTGTCCGGGCCCCAGAGTGCCCCGCCGCTTCGGAGTGATATGCAGAGGGCCCTCGGGGCGTGGGCATTGGGGGCACCTGAGGGTGGCAGAGACACCTGCGAGCTTAGAGGTGGACGGGGGCGCAGCGAAGCTCGGGATGGCAGGCGTGGCATGGAGACCCGGGGGCTGTGGGAGGCTGCCGGAGTGGTGGATTGCGTAGAGGGGTGGTTTATGTGGCCACTTACTGGTCTGCGGGTGAAACCATTTGGGTTCCAGAGGGTGGGGAATGCGGGCGAGGGTCGCGGAATGCAAGCAAGGGTCACGGAATGCAGGCGAGGATCGCGGAATGCAGGCAAGGGTCTCGGAATGCGGGCGAGGATCGCGGAATGCGGGCAAGGGTCGCGGAATGCAGGCGAGGATCGCGGAATGCAGGCAAGGGTCTCGGAATGCGGGCGAGGATCGCGGAATGCGGGCAAGGGTCGGGGAATGCAGGCGAGGGTCTCGGAATGCAGGCAAGGGTCTCGGAATGCGGGCAAGGGTCGCGGAATGCGGGCGAGGGTTGCGGAATGCGGGCTAGGGTCTCGGAATGCGGGCGAGGGTCTCGGAATGCGGGCAAGGGTCGCGGAATGCGGGCGAGGGTCTCGGAATGCGGGCAAGGGTCGCGGAATGCGGGCGAGGGTCTCGGAATGCAGGCGAGGGTCGCGGAATGCGGGCGAGGGTCGCGAAGCAGTCCCCCTAAGGATTGCCTTTTGGGTACACCCGTATGGTGTATAGCTGTAGTTTAAGGCACAGAGTGGGTGGCGATTCCCTCCTGGACTTATCACACGATTGTAGACTGTACTACTACCTCGGAGGACCGGAGAGGCATTCCAGGGTGGAGACGCTGTCGGGTAATTGCAGAGCTGCACAATTCTGCTCCACAGCTGGCTTCACCCGGATGGGGGGGGGGCTCGCAGTTGAGTGTGTCAAAGGTCTCAAAAGTGTGACAGGATCAGGCAGGCACCCATCTGGGCGGCAGGGGTGGAGGGTGATGCTGGCAAGGTGGATGGAAGTTTACAGGTCAGGCTGGGCATGCTGGGCACGGAGAGAGGATTGCAGGAGATGTGTGGATGGGTGCGTATCCGGCTGAGGGTGTCCCGGACTGCGGGGGTCAAGGATAGGGAAGGAATGTGGGGGGGGGGGAGGGAGCACTTAGCGGTGGAAGAAAGTCACGGTGGGGTGGGGGTCCACTTCTAGACAAACAGTGCTCTTTAAAGGGATCGGGGTGGATATACGGGAGCGGCAGGCATACCGTTGGGATTAGTCTCTGTTATACGGGTTGGGAACGTCATTCGAGGAAGAGGGCGATTTCACCTCTTAACTATTATCACTGATTAAGTGCCTTTAAGAAAGGCGAAGGTGCAGGAATTCCTGATAGAGAAGACATGGCACTGGGTTTTAGTAATTTGTTTCAGGCTTAATTTATAATGTGGAGGGATAAAGGGGGGTAACTTGCTTGGTTAATACTGCTGAGTGGGTATGGGATGCACGGTAAAGATAGCAACAACAAAAAAACGCGCCAGGGGCGCCAGTGAGGCATCATCGGGTCTGATTGCTGGGTAAAGACGGGAGGGACCGGGTTGGGGGGGAGGGGGCGGTCCAGGAGCAGGAATGTATAGAGATGAGGATATGGGAGCGGATGTATGACATTACAGCGCATGCTTTTACCACGCATGCCTTTACAACTCGGTATTTACAACGCATGCCTTTACAACGCATAGCGCTTTGGGGTGCTGGATAGTGAATAGTTTAATTTACTATTCCAACTCCAGTCCCCATGGATAGTAGGGAAGGTGTTGGATAGTAAATTAAATCTATTCCCTATCCTAGAGCGCCCCCCAGCAAAATGCGTTGTAATGGTTTGCATTGTAAATACCGCGTTGTAAAGGCACTACGTTGTAAAAGTTGCGTTGTAAAGGTTGTTCACCTATGGGAGCGGGTGAGTGATGACCAGTTTGATGCCATGCAGATATAGCCAGATGCCTCGAAGGCTGTTGGAGGGGGCGGGACAACAGGCGCCGTGGAGCAGGGGAAGGGGCTGGGACAAGTGCTGCCGATTGTACGGTACTGTGCGTGCGAGGTTCAATGAAGGAGTTACACTCTGAACTGCAGAGACACAAAGGTCTCCGCTGCCTCGCGAGGGGTTAATAGGCAGCGAGTTAGGACATATTTGGAAGAAATATGGGTTTTGGTAAATTTCTTGGGTTTCCCATCCTCACGGCAAAATAAATGCTAAAAGCACCGACGGATGGGGAGGGGTGTCAGCAGAGGCTCCTCACATGCCCTCCCCGCCCTACTGATCTAACGCATAATTAGCCGAAAGGAAGAGCCGCTGCTGGTTCTCTCGTCCACGTCCAGGCCATTCCGGTTTGGCTGGCTCGGGGTGTTTTTGTTAATAGGGCCTTCTGTGCGGGGGGGGGGGGGCGGCGAAGTCAACGAGAGGGAATGGCGGGGAAAAGTAACCCACCGAGCAATACATATAGCGACCCCTAGCGTCAATACCAAGAGCATTATGGGATTGTCCTATATTCCAGGCATAGATACCCTAAATTGTTGCTATAAAGGTTGCAGGTGGGAGAATGGGTTGTTGCTTCACCATGATAATGGAGGGCCCTGGTAGTAAGTCAAAGTGAGAGTCGGAAGGATTGTTTCCAGGAGGCGTGTGTTGGCGGCATTTATGATAATGGCACGAATAATGGGCCCACGGGGGCAGTGGGACACAGCCCGACAGGAAAGGGAGCGCAATAGTGGTTAGAGAGAGGGAGGAAAGGGTGGCGCACCGCAGGCGGCCTCAACGCTTCATTGCTCTACTAGGGTCTCGTCCCGCACACAAGCGAGGACTGGGGCCCAGGGGGAAGGGCCGTCTGTCTGTCTGGTCCCGCACACAAGCGAGGACCGGGGCCCAGGGGGAAGGGCTGGCTGTCTGTCTGGTCCCGCACACAAGCGAGGACTGGGGCCCAGGGGGGGAGGGCTGTCTGGTCGTAAGAAGTGACTGGGGCAGGCGGTGGTCAGCACGTGTGCTACAGGCCGAGGCTCCGGGCATCTACGGAGTCAATAATATATATACGGGGCGAATGATGGATGACTGTGGGAATGGGGGCGTCTGATGTCGAAAAGGGGGATGGGGCCAGGCAGAGCTAGAATACGGGGCTTAAGAACATTCTCCTCGGTCTCAGGTTGAAGGGGCAGGGTGGGCTTCCGAGGAATGTGGAGGAGGTGGTGGGTTGCAGTGCCAGGCTCTGGTGAGCGCTGCACCCACGGCTGGGCCCCGGGTGACGGGGGGGTGAGGGCGGTCTGGGGGGGGTGGAGGAAGAGGCGCTATACAGGGAGCAAAGACTTCGCGTTATGCAGAGGGCCCTGGGGGGCGGGTGATATGAAGGACACACTGGGAGGCTGATGCAGTCCTATAAGTGGGGGACGTGTTTATGCGTATTTTATAGCAAGGACTTTACCCGAAGGTGCCAAAGGCTTCACAATAGGAACAGAACTGGTACATGAGGAGAACATTACACGTGAACAGATTACAAAAGAAAACGTTACGTTACATGAAGCAAAAGTGACAATTGTGAGCAAACAAAATACATGAGGTAGCAAACGGTGCATTACAGGAGGAAAAAGTGACATGTGTGCAGGTTACAACAGCAAACAAAGTACAAGTAGAGGTAAAATACTGCAATAAATGGAGGACACTCCAACACAACAACAAACATTACGTAGGCAATGGTGGCAAGTGTGCAAGTATCGAAAGGAAATAAAATGTGAGAGGTAGCAAAATGTGTTACACGACAAAAGAGACGTGTGCATGTTACAAAAGAGTACAAAACACAGGCAGAAGGATAATACTGATCCTGCAGGGGGCTTGCAGGTGGGCCGTCAGGATTGACGGGTGCACAGAGATGTGGTGCGGAGTGTTGGAGGGTAAAGAAAGCTATACAACACCAGTTAGGCAATGTCCTTTCCCCCGTTCTCCTTTCTTTGTGTATATGTTTTCCCTTTCTCTTCTCGGAGTACACAACTACTATCCCCCCTAACACCCATGTTCAAACATCGCCCCCAGGGGTAGCCTTATCTGTCCGGCACTGACTGGGTGGAAGACACTGCTGCTCTCACCGGGTAATGGCTGCCTGCCACTGCTGAGATCTGATAGTCCAGGTAGTGATGCCTGCCTGCCACTGCTGGGATCTGCTAGTCCAGGTACTAATGGCTGCCTGCCACTGCTGAGATCTGCTAGTCCAGGTAGTGATGGCTGCCTGCCACTGCTGAGATCTGCTAGTCCAGGTAGTGATGGCTGCCTGCCACTGCTGAGGTCTGCTGGTCCTGGTAGTAATGGCTGCCTGCCACTGCTGAGGTCTGCTAGTCCAGGTAGTGATGCCTGCCTGCCACAGCTGAGATCTGCTAGTCCAGGTCAGATCGGTGACTGCGCCGGCCAGCTGAAGTATTCATTTCCTCACGTATCTAGCAGTTAGTGTCAAGTCTGTTTCATCACTGAACTTCTTTACTCATGTCTCAGCGCTTCACCAGCACGTCCACCCCCTCTGATAGTTCTGCATCCACTTGTGACCTCTCCACTCCTAGGCCCATAAACACTCAAAGGAGGGGGTCCTCTTCGGAAAGAACGGGTTTCGCCAGAACATGTAGGGTCTCAAAGAGTGTGAAATATGCTCCACTCCTTTGTGGCGGCGCATTTGGATTTGCTCCCTACAGGAGTACTCGTGTAGACCGCAGGAGGCTTTATATAAATAAAGACGCGTAGTACTACTTCCATTTCAGTGGGGAGGAGGGCCAGGCAGCCCGTGAGCACGAGCCCCTGTTTAGGGTCGCAGGTGACAGAAAGTCACCCATGCTTCCAGAAAAGTGACAGAAAGAGCATCCTATGAGTCCCACTCTATACCACCCAACGGCGGCCTAGTTGTCCCAGGGGATCGCCACCCACGCATGACCCGGCACCCGTCTCCCCCGGTGGATATATACAAAGCCTGTCCAACAATATTCGTTTGAGACTCATTAACATTGTCAGTTATATTTATTCAAAATAGAACGTGATGTTGGCCATTTGGGGATAGCATTAAAGTCAAAAGGGTAACACAGGGTCCCTCTCAATGTGGGTATTAACAATAAAAATATTTCTGTCGGGGAGAAATAAAATTGCTTGGCAGGCAAAAAACTGGATTAAAAGGATAACGCCAGCTACGTTGTTATTATAATAGAGGGCATGGCTGAAATTACGTAACAAAAATAATAAATAAAAAATAATATTAATAAATGAATAAAATTAATTTAATTAAAATAAATAAATAAATACATACATAAATAAATAAATAAAAAAGGGGTGCTTAGCTTAGTGTGGTGCATTACTTGTATTTTGTGTCTGTCATTGCACCTATATATATGTCACAAGAAGTAGCAGCATGCTGTCAAGAAGTCGGGTCTATGGGCTTTGTCAATGGTGGTTAGTTGCATAAGATAAATAGGCAACAATTAAGGCTTGAGCTAAAGTATGTGACAGGGTGGGAAATTTATGCGGCCCCAAAAAATATATATGCAATATAATGCAGCACATTTGGGTGCATGTGGAGACCAAAGAGGTGCAAGGTGCCGAAATATAGTGGGAACACAAGTCACACAACTACAGGAAATGTGAAAGGACAAGGGGACGAAGGCACGGGGAGATGATATTGCTCACTGGCTAGGGCAATAAAATAACGTACACGGGTAACAACGTAGGAAGCTAGGCAAAATAAATAAATAAATAAATAAAATAAACAAATAGCCGCTACACCCGAACAGACGGTGTACAAAAAAGATCAAAAAAAAAAAACTTGGGTAACTTTCCATGGACAGGGTTGTCCCCCCTTAAAGGTCACCACAAGGAGTTGTAAAGTAGATAATTCCCCTCGGAATATTGGCACATGGGGAGGCATGTAAGACCAAGAACTTACAAAATAAATCCGTAGCCGGTCACATCAAAAAGTGTCAGGCCAGACATTAGCAGATGCCAGGCAGGAGGAGCGGGCTGAACAGTGGCGGCTAGTGACATTTGTAAGTGGTAAGGCACAAAAATTCGGAATGAGTTCCCTGTGGCGAGTGTACGGGATAGACGGCCATCATAAGGGGGACTCGGCGACAGGATGGACAAATGGTACATTTTCAAGCGCTGAGAGGGCCGTATCGCTGCTGTCTGGCTGAGGGAGGATCAGGGGTCAGGATAGGGGATAATGATCAGGGCGCCAATTGGGAAGGCAGGAACATACTCCGAGTTCGAATGAGCTGGTGTTGTAGGCCCTTAAGTAATGCTCGCACAGTAATGATCTGCATTTTCTTATTTGAAAGGCCGGGAGCTAAGAGCAATAACATGACGTAATACACCTCTTCAACAAATACCACTGTTAATACAGAGGCTTATGACACTAAGGGCAGGTTCACTCTGTCTTCCAGCCCTTCATTACAGAAGTAAGGCAGTGGCAGTACGTTTCTCCCACAGGAAGTGTCCTTCGCGTTGAAGTCTCTCTACCCATGTTCATATAGAACTGTGGTCACTGCATCGTTAGCGAGTCGGCAGGAAGTGACAGAGCTACATATTAGGGGGGTGTAATGAAGTCCAAGGGTATATTATAGTTGAATTAAGTATTTATTATAGTAAGGATCCCATCCATAGGATAAGCAGTCACCAGCAGTACAGTCCAAGATCAACTGACTCTATACTCTAAACATAACAAGTACAGAATCTTTTCAGAGCATTCTATTGCATGTGCCTACCTAGTAACAGGCTGCATAGTCAAGATGCCACACATCTCCTTCCTTATAACAAATAAGATTAAACAGAAATTATTATTTTATAAAGTCATTAAAACGAGTAGGTGTTTGTGTAATTCTTGAAGACTTCCTCGCGATGACAGGACCAACCACAGCCCGATGAGAAGAAGTAGTTGTTGAAGGTTTCTTTGAGATGAGAGGACCACTGACGGGTTGATGAGATGATGTACCTGCAGGTGAAGAACTTGACACAGGGGATTTGGAATTGTCAACAAAGTCTTTCCTGATCACTACAACCCTGTTCAAGTTCCAAATGCGATGATCAGATGTTTTGACAGCATTGCCTAAAACTTTGATGACTTGAATAGGTTTCAAAAATGAAGCAGATAACATCTTGTTCTTTTTACACGGATTTTTTATAAGTACCCAATCACCCACATGTACTACCGTGTTTTTCACAGAATTTCTTAAATCATGAATCCTTTTCCTATCTTGTAGTTTTCTCTCCTGAGCTGCTTTCCACTCCTCAGTATCAGTTGAACCTTTCAGATGTAAATCATTAACCCAAGGTGGGGTAACCAAAGAATTGGGACGTCTACATCTGAAAAGTTCAAAGGGTGTTTTTCCCATAGTGGCATGTGGTGATAACCTGTAAAGCTTAACTTTTTCAAAAATATCTGATTTCCAATCTGAACCTGCAGATTTAGACATCCTAATTGTCTCTTTGAGCACACGGTTAAATCTCTCCACGGTGCCATTCGTCTCTGGGTGGTATAGAGAAGATTTTTTATGTTTAACACCATGTTTAGACAAGAATAACTCCATCTCCTTAGAGACAAGTTGAGTTCCATTGTCCGTCAAAATGATGCTGGGAATTCCTTCCTTAGCAAAAAGTTTCTCCAAAAATAGTATCACATGTTTGGATTCTATGCCACGAGTGATGGCAATCTCAGGCCACCTAGAAAAGAAATCTATTAAAACTAGAACATACCATTCAGATCCTGCAGAGTATATAGGACCAAGGATGTCCAGGCCAACTTCTTCCCACGGATTGTTTGGAAGTGTTCTAATAACCATGGGCTGGGTTCTGGGTTTTGCTACTTTCTCACTCAAAGCACACTCCATGCAATCTCTAACTTTCCTTTCGATTTCTATATCCATGTTGGGCCACCAGTATGACATCCTCAGATTTTCCTTTGTCTTTGAAATGCCCATATGTCCACAATGAGCCAACGAAATGAGCTCACTTCTAATAGAAGCCGGAGGAACCAACCTAGTACCTCTTACCAGTAACCCATCATATTCAGATAATTGATCCTTAACATGCCAGAATTTCTCCAATATGTCACCACCTTTTGGCTTAACCTTCCATCCAATCTTGATCAATTTCAAAATTTCCATTAGGGCCAAATCTTCTCGTGAAGCCTCTAACCATTTATACTTATCAATGACACTCTCACTAACTGTACAAACCATTTCATCTTCACCTTCCAAATCATTTTCTAGATCTATATTTTCTTGAGAGACAAGACGAGATAATGCATCAGCCACCTTATTCTCGACCCCTGGTAAATATCTAACTTCAAAGTTGTAATCTTGTAAACCTACAACCCATCTTGTGATTCTACTGGAAACAGCATCTATTCCTTTGGTTTTTAAGATTTCGCATAATGGTTTGTGGTCAGTCCTTACTTCAAAAGTACTTCCCCACAAAAAATTCTTTAATTTCTTTATTGCCCAAAAAACCGCTAGTGCTTCACGCTCTACTACAGAATATCTTAGCTCTGGACCTCTTAAACTCCTTGACAAAAACAAAATGACTACCTCATTCCCTTCAATCTTTTGTGTTAAAACCGCTCCTAATCCTTTTAGACTTGCATCTGTTATTAGAACCGATTTCTTCTCAGGATCAAAACTATTTAATTTGGGAGCATTGTTCAACTTTTCTTTAAGCGCAATGAATTCTTTTTCACAATCATCACTCCATACAAAGTCAGATCCCTTTTTTAATAACAATCTCATGTTAGCACAGAGTGAAGCAAAACCACATATAAATTTGTTATAGTACTCAGCCATACCTAAAAAACTAATCAATTCCTCCTTGTTTTTAGGGGAAGACATCTTCATCATAGTGTTAATTAGACCAGCTTTTGGTGAAATGCCACCCTCTGAGATTGTGTGTCCTAAATAATCTATGGAGTCCCTCTTGAATTTACACTTTTCTAATTTCACTGTCAGACCGGCTTCACACAAACGTTGTAAAACTCCAATCAGTCTCAGATCGTGCTCTTTCTCACATCTTCCAAAGATCAGGATGTCATCTTGATACACCCTCACACCTTCCAAACCTTTCAAGACACCCTCCAAAGCTCTTTGAAAAACTGAGGCAGCTGATACTAGCCCAAAAGGAAGCCTCACAAAGCGAAAAGTGCCAAACCGTGTTACAAATGCAGTCAAATCTTTTGAGTCTTCATCAAGCTTTATCTGGTGATAGGCGGATCTTAGATCCACCGTACTAAAGACCTTTGCCCCTTTTAATAACATTAACATGTCTGCAATTTTGGGTAAAGGGTAGTGATCTACTACTACATTTTTGTTTAACTCTCTAAGGTCTATGCACAAACGAAGAGAGCCATCCGATTTCTTGGCGGCCACAATTGGAGCGACCCATTGGGTTGCTTCTACTTCTTCTATGATGCCCTCTTTAACCAATTTTTCCAATTCCATTTTAACTTGATCCCTAACAGTAATGGGAACAGTACGTACTTTACAACAAACAGGTATGGCGTCCTTCCTTAACTTAATGTGATGATCATAGTTTTTCAAACAACCCAACTTTTCAGTAAAGACAGTAGGAAAATCCTTTCTTAATTTATCTGAAAAGGACTCACCACAATTTTGGTTTATGGTGATTGAATCAGTGTTAACAAAGGGAAACTCTTTTAAGATGATGGGGGGAGAGGAATTGGGATCTAGCATTACTCCTAAATCCTTTTGAACAAACCAACTCAAGATATTGTCCCCCTTTTGTGAAATATAGATTTTCGAGTTGGCAAGTCTCCCTTTATAATTAATGTTTCCTAAGAAGAATCCTAAAATCTCTATAGGCTTCCTACCATATGCAAGTGGTTTTATATCTGGACGAAACATTTTAATTTTACCTTGTAAATACCTGAGATAAAATTCTTTTGCAACAATAGTGATCTTGGCACCTGAATCAAATAATACTTTTACCGGATGACCATTGACCAAAATCTCATCAATAGGACAATTGTTTGGTTGTGGACCAAAAACTACTTGAACCAAAACTTGACCACAATCAACATTCTCATCAATTTCATAACAACCATTTGTGTCATCAAAATCATAATAAATTTCATTGACTTTGCCTTTGTAATCTTTTCCCTTGCAAACAATAGTAAAATGTCCCTTTCTTTTGCATTTGCTACAGGTAGCTTTCCATCCAGGGCATTGTCTATCGTTTGCAAAATGACCCATTTTGCCACATCTATAACATTTCACTTGTGTAAAATCAAACCTTTTATCTGGTCTAGTATTGAGGGTTTTGTTGGTAGTTACATCCCTCGTATTACTTTTCTGGCCAGCATTTTCTCTAGTTGTACTCGGAGTCTTGACAAGATTAACAGTGCTATTATTCTTACTTTCCCCATTCTTTTTTATGACTTCTACACATTTAATAGAATGTTCAATCCTTTTGGCTATGGTGATCACATCATCTAAATCAGGTTCATCTTTTTGCCATAGTTCCTCTCTAACACGTTCAATGCTACAACCTAGCATGAACTGATCCCTTATTCTTTCGTCAGTAGAGGCAGCAAACTTGCAAGATGAAGCTAATTTTCTTAGCGCAGTTATGTAATTCTCTATGCTTTCCTCCTCAAGTTGCAATCTGCGACCAAAATGATATCTCTCTAAGATAGTAGACACTTTCGGAAGGTAATGTTTATCTAACATAGCTATGCAAATTTCATATTCGTTAAGATTCCTATCTTGTATCTCTGGGAGATGATCGAATACTTCCTGGCCCTCTGTGCCTAAACAGTGTAATAACAAAGCTGTTTTCCTTTCTGCGCTTAAGTTAGCCCCACAAACTTTTGCATATCTTTCAAACACTTTGCACCACTTTTTCCACCTTATCGGAGGATCTCCTGGATTTTGCAAAAAGAAGGGCGGGGCGGTGACATTCTGCATTATGTGTACACTGATATAGAGGCTAAATGAGAAAAGAATGTAAGCAAGTTAACTTAGTATTAAGGAATGTTTTCTTAGACTATAACAATGAATAACTAAAACAGTTCCCTTTTTTTTTTTTTTAACCTGAAAGTAAAATGCAGGATTATGAAAACATTCTGGAAGAAGGTTACCACATTTAAAGAATAATCTTTTCTTTCTTTCCTTCTTCTTTCTTTTTTTTTTTTTTAGTCTCAGTGTTAATATCTGTTGTTGTATAAATTCCCTTGAAGAAATAACAGTTAGAACGCTTTATAAAGGT